>NC_081185.1:166482753-166511264 GCF_029867415.1 Vicia villosa
GTCTATTTAATAGAATTTTTCCGATCCGCTTACATCCCTATTTATAATTTTTTTTCACTAAATAATGGTATATTAATCACAGAGAAGGAAAATACAAAGAGAGGCCATTACCTCTTTATACAAGAAAGAGGTAAGGTATTCCAATAATGGAAGTTACAATCCTTAGAAGATCTATTGAGAGCTCTAAACCACTTCCAAGACGCAAGAACTATCGCAGTAACACACTCATCAAAATTGAAAACTTGGCCATTAAATAAGATAGCATTTCTAGTTGTCCAAAGAGTCCAAATGACCGCCATCCAAACGATTCCCACCACTAAGCGTTCTTCTCCGGTTCTGATTTTGTCGAAATTGTCCCCAAAATATTTCAACTCCTCAATATTTAATCTATCCAAAACTCCCAACCAATTACCAACCTTTTCCCACACTTTTGTAGAGTAGAAACATTGATCGAAAAGATGAGCGGAGGACTCCAAGAAACTTAAACATAAAGCACAACCACTATCATTGTTACCTGAAAGAATGCCTCGACGATGCAAGATATCTCTAGTTGGGAGGCGGTCCAAGATGAACCTCCACGCGAATATGCTGACCTTGGAAGGAACTTTCAGCTTCCACATGAAGTCGAGTCTGCGTAGGACACTAGCCGGCTGCATCACTTCCTCTCCTCTCCGCCTTATCTCCTCCACACAGCTACGGACAGAGAAAACCCCTTCATTACCATCCTCCCAAATGAAAGAATCAGCTCCAGCAAGATGAGGTTTATGATGAAAAAGCTGCTGCTGAAGCAGATCCAGCAGATACGTCTCGCCGTCACTACAAACTGTGATCCAAACCGAAGGCTCCCAAATCCAAACGAGACCGTCCCACCTACCTGCTTCTTTCACACTCATAAAAGGGTTAACCGCTAGCATGTACAATTCTGGAAAAGCCTCCGAAATTGGTTGCCCCCCCGCCCACTTGCTGAACCAGAAGGAAGTGTTTTCGCCATTACGGATGTCGCACTTAATCATATCAGAAACAGAAATACCATTTGACTCGTCGCAATCGTTGATTAACAAGATATCACGCCACCATATAGAATCCTTCTTAGATAAAGCTTTCCTATCGTTAGAAAACATTTTGATACACGGAATGGCGTATCTATACGCGATCAAATCTGTCCAAATAGCTTCCTCCGCATTAAGAAAGCGCCACTTCCATTTCATGAGGAGAGCCACGTTCATGTTCCCAATATCTCTGATAGCCAGCCCTCCTCTCTCCTTCGATTTGCAGACGTTTCTCCAGCTTACCCAGTTCACACGATTGCTACCTTCCGCTCCTCCCCAAAGAAATCTTCTCTGGATACGACGAATCTCATTTAACACTTTCTTCGGCGCCCTGTAAAACGAAAGAGAATACAGCGGAACAGAATTAAGAACAGAATTTATGAGTGTCACCCTTCCTCCGATCGAAAGAAGCCTCCCCCGCCACAAGTTCAGCTTTCCTCTAACATCCTGAATGACATCCTTCCACATTTCTATCTTCCTTGGATTACCTCCTACCTTGATCCCGAGGAACTTGAAAGGCATAGCACCTATGCGGCAATTCAAAAAAGCCGACGACATTAATAAGTTTCTTGTACAAATGTTTACACCGTAAATGTTGCTCTTACTGAAATTGACTCTAAGGCCAGACATAGCCTCAAAGCCCCTTAAAATCGCCTTCATAGTCCACAGATTTTGGTCATCACCGTTTCCAAAGAAAATCGTATCGTCTGCAAAATGTAGGATATCCACACCACTATGGCTGCCTACTCTGAAACCCTCGTACAACCCTTCCTCCTTAGCTTTCTCCATGAGTTTAGTCAAGCATTCCATAACCATAACAAAAATCAAAGGCGATATGGGATCCCCTTGACGAAGCCCACGTTCCACCTTAAAATCATCGGTGCAGCTGCCATTGACTATAACCGCCATTGTGCTTGTGAAGACCATCGCTTCCATCCATCTCCACCATTTGGAACCAAACCCCATCTTTATCATAATAAATCTTAGAAAGTCCCAATTTACACAGTCATAGGCCTTCTCGTAATCTGCCTTCAGCACTAAACATTTTCTTTTCTCTCTTTTAGCCAAATCTAGGACCTCATTGACCATGAGAACCCCGTCGAGAATGTTTCTGTTCTTGATGAACGCACTTTGCTTTACCGAGATCAAATCTCCTATAACCTCCTTAAGTCTTTCTGCCAGAATTTTAGAGAGTATTTTCTGCAGACAACCAACTAAGCAGATCGGGCGATACTCCGATAGACTTTGAGGATCTTTCACCTTCGGGATTAGAGTAATGAAAGAGGAAGTGCAGGCCTTAGTTAAGATCATCTTGGTATGGAAGTCATTCAAAAACTGCATAATGTCCTCTTTCAGCATCTCCCATTGATTCTTGAAGAAAGTCAATGTGTATCCATCAGGCCCAGGGGTTTTATAACCATCACACATCCACACTGCTGCCTTAACTTCTGCCTCTTCAAAGGGTCTCTCCATCCTCACCACATCTTCATCCTTTAGCCTACTAAAATCAACCCCTGCTGGAATCAGTCTAGCAGCTTTGGGTTCTCTAAAGAAATTTTTGAAGTGATTCCGGATAAAGCTCTTTACCTCCACCGGTCCTTGAATCCTCCCCTGTAGCAACCTGCCCTAAAAATTTAGCTTTTAGAGTCGCCACCTATTCTGAAGGGCGAATAGGAAACCCTACGCAGTTAAGAGATCGGGGTAAGTTATTATAATCAGGTTGAGGGAAGGTATTAGGCACCCTCAACCCTTTCCTATTGGCTTTGAATCTAAGGTTCAAGTTTTATGGCTAACAGTTAAGGTTAATAGCTAAGGAATTGAATAGGGGGAAATTTGAGATTTTAGGGAGGGGGACTCGCCTTGGTTATCCAAGTGCCTACGTATCTCCTTATGGAGAATCAGAGTCAACGTAGTTCGGGCACAGGATTGTACGCTTTAGAATTGATTTTGATTATGGAGGTGTTTGAAGTTGATTTGAAATTGTTTTTGAAATGCGAAGTTCGAAGGTATTTTGAATTACCTTATCGTAGTTGTGAACATCGCAGTGTTTGAAAGGATGTAAATCCGTAGTATCGTGGTTTAGTGTTTTAGATGTGGTTTTGGGCGTACAACCCTGATTTGATATGGCACCGTTAGATGCGATGACCAATAGATTTGGTCAGTATAGCTAACGGATTAAAGGGCATTGCTGGTTACTCAGATCGATAGATTGATCGTCGCGGGCAGCAAATTAAGTGTGTTTTAAATTTATGTATTTTTTATCTCTCGTCTAATGCGACTAATAGATTTAGTCGGGTCGAGGAGAGAATTAAAAGGTTAGTGTATTATTACTTTATTTGGATATTTGATCAGTACGACATAGAGAGTCGACTAATTCGAAGACGGGATGAAATAGATATTCATCCGTCATTTATCCGTTAAAGGGGAAGTTAGGATTGATGTTTTTTCCTTTTATCTCTCGTCTAATGCGACTAATAGCTTTAGTCGGGTCGAGGAGAGAATTAATTGAGAGTTAAATATTTTGCCAAATGGCAATGGGATCGGGCAAACCCTAATATTTACACTTTATAGGGTTTTTATAAATTGCCAATTAAAGCTAATTAAATAAATTAAATCGAGAATGATCAAAATAATCGAGAGATAAATCCTAGTATTAGCCTAATCCTAATTATTTATGCTAATCCTAATTTTATAAATCAACTAATTAAATTACATAATATATAATCATCATTTAAACTTAACTAATTAAATAAACATTAGAAGGCACCTGGGCAGCAATCCTGTGTGGCAGTCTTGGAAGGTTCATGGTGGAATCTCAGCCCTTGGGACGCTGGATCTTACTTGATACACATCGGATGGTGGAGAATTGACGGTGCATGGTGAGCGTATGAGGACGCGTGGCATCAGATATGCAAGCAACTTGAAACATATAAGTTATCAAAATAACTTGTTGCATGTGGGGTTCGAACCCCCGTCCTTTGCTTCACCAGTAAAAGCCCTTGCCAAACGAGCCATGTTTCTATGCTGTCAATAACATACACGAATACAAAATTATAAAAATACGAGAATCATGTGAAATCCAATGGACAAAACGTGCGCTCCTCGTCTTCATCTTCTTCGTGGTCTTTTAGAAACGCTGGGTTTTCCGGCCATGGCTTTCGCGCGCGGCCTCAGGTCTCCACCCCCAATATGCTTTCGTTTCGGATTTGGCTATGGAGGAGAGTTTGAAGGCGGTGTGGATTTGTATAGTTGTCACGGTGGCGGGTGAATCGGAGGGAGCGTAGCGCGGTGGAGTGTGGTTCCTGTCAGTGGTGATGTCTCGACGGCAGCGTGAAGGACCGGCGAGAGGTTCAATCGCGGATTGAAGGGTCGGAGGCGTGTTGGAGCGGTGGAGGGAACGGCTGTGACTTATTGCTTCTGCGATTGTTCGGCTGGCCGGAATTGGGAGGCTGCGGCGGCTTCGGGTGGCAGTGTGGGCGTAACATTTCTTCTCATCACCCGTCCTTGGTTTTGGTTATCTGTTTGTGTGAATCTTCTTGATTTTAGCCATACCTGCAAATACATAAGAGTCTAAACAGCAAAAGCATACACAGTAATTGGTTTGCAATAAAGTTTGGTATCCTTTGTAGTGCATAAACAAATTTCTAAATGTTACGGGTAATTAGTGTATGAAACCAAAATATATGTTGGGTGGAAAAGAGGTATCAATAGGGTTAATCGTTAGTAGGAAAATATGTACATGAATTCATATAAATCAGGGTTAGTGGATGGAGTTTTTTTTTCGGTCCCCTTTGTACAGTAAAAAAAGTGTTATATTTATATTAGTCCCAATTAAGGTTTTCTATACCTAATGGGCCTATTGCCCAACTAACCTAACAATTAAAAATAATTTTGATAATAATATTTACATTAATGCTAATAATCCTAATATATAATTAATAAAACTAGTTAATAATAATGTATACAAATTCTATAAGAATAATGTTAAAATAATATTAATAATAATATCACCTAATATTAATATTAATATTAATAATAAAATTACCAATATTAAATACTAATAGTTAGAAGTAATAAAAATTACTAATAATAATTCAAAATAAAAAAAACAAATGCAAATGTTAGTAAAAGAAAAAATAATATTAACAAATGATGAAACCCTTGAAACACCTGTTAATCGCACCCCATTTATTTCTCAGGATATTTTATAAGAGGGCGGGTTTGACAATAGGAATGTCAAACCCCATGACTCTTAATTTTGACCCTTAATGAATTAAAAGACATAGATCTGATCGGGCAAATTTTGGGGTATGACATCCCCTCACTTGTGTCGAGCAAACTGAACGAATTCCTACGAATCCGCTCCTTGAAAGTGCTATGAAAGAACTTTGTATTGGAGTCCCCTTCCTTTAACCATTTCTGACCCGATTTAACCCGCAACATGCACTCTTTTAATTCCATATTCTTCCACAGATCTTCAGCTACCTTCCTCCTACACTCAGCAGAATCTGCAGCATCTATTCCAATATTGTTTAATAGAAAGTTATCCAAGTCATGTTGTTCGTTTATCTTCTCTTCGATACTCAGGTCTATCCAGCCAAAAGTCTCCCTGTACCACTTCTTTAGAGCATGTTTTAATTTCTTCAATTTCTCATATAGAACGAAATCATCTCTCCCAGCTACTTGGATTAAATTCCATTCTTCTGCAACAAAAGACCTGAACTCATCATGCTTAAACCACCCATTATTGAAACGAAAGGGTTTAGGGCCCCAATCACCATTCGCAGGCTTCAGCCACACAGGGCAGTGATCAGAGTTTATTCTCTTGCCAACCAGCTGATTTTCCAGGTTCCATGAGGAAATTAAGGAGTCTGATAACAAGAACCGATCTAACCTACTCATAGCGTTACCAGCACCGATGAACCAAGTAAATCTACCGCCCACACTTGGAAGGTCAATTAACTCCATCTTCTCGACAAAACGTTGAAAGGCTTCACAATCTTTGCCCTGATGTCCTCCATGTTTACCTATCCTCTCCTCTTTGAAAAGAACTGAGTTGTAATCCCCGCCTATACACCATTCCTCCCCAACAGCATTCCTTTTCAGATCTAACAACTGCAACCACATCTTTCTTCTCCCCAAGGAAGTACAGGGAGCATAAATATTGACGAGATTTATACTCACCCCTGAAAATTTGCACTTCACCTTCAAGCCAATAAAACCCACCCCTTTGAAGCTTTGAATAAGGTTTAGAGAGTTCTTACGCCACAAAATCACAGAACCTCCCGAAGCTCCTTCAGAATGTTTATGCGACCAATCCACATCTTTCGCTCCCCATAAATCTTCCGCAAACTTTTGAGAAAAAGAATTTAGCTTTGTTTCCTGCAAAAAACAAACATTTGTTCTATTTGATTGATTCAGGTAGCCAATGCCCTTTCTTTTAATCAGGTTTCCCCCTCCTCTAATATTGATGGTGACAATGATCATCGGAAATCATTGGTAGACGCCTTCTTTACTATATCTTCCTTGTCCTTTCTCTCCATGTCTTCAATACTCCTCAGCAAAGTTGTATCTGGTTCATCACTCACAATTCCCATCTTCAACATAGATTCCTTCAAATTCCATGCTACTCTGGACTCCTTATTTTCGAGAAAACGAACATTGCATTGGGCGATATCAGAATCCGTCATAGATTCGCAACATAATACCGTTCCATCAGAGAAATCGTCATCGTCAGCCTTATCATCTTCATCTTCATCTTCGATTGCTGAAGGCTTTTTTGGGAAAAAAGAAGAGGGATTTGGGACATAATTAGGTTTGAGACACGCAAAGTATGATTGTTGAATAACAGCATCCTCCACCTTCTTGCCGAGTTCTCTCACTTCCCTCTTCTTTCTCTGTTTGGGCTTCTTGATTTTTGAATTTAGACAGGCTTCATCAAAAAGGCCCAAAGAAGATTGTTTCACGCCCAAAGAGTCTAGGCCCACTGCTTCTTCACATCTGGTTCCCCCACTTGAGACAAATCTAGAAGGGCACGTGACAATCCTAGGATTGACTTCTTCACCCGCTGACTCTACCCCTTTCTCCTTAGGCCCTACTTTCATGAGAATAACAACCGCCGTATCTGTCTGACACGCCTTTTTACTCAATCCCCTAGGTGAAAAGTTAAACGGTTTACACACAGGATCTTCGTCCTCCTTAACCGGGTCTTTCCCATCTTCCAACAAGGGCAAAGATCTTCCCGGTTCCGATCCTCCGCAACCCTTCTCATCAAACGCCGTCTCCGGGACATAATCATACTCGCTGCCCTCATCCTCATTCCCAGATTCGTTCACAGAGTCCTCCGAGGAAGTGTCATTAGATACCCTGAATCTATCTGGTTGCACCAAATTTTTAACTCTTGACTCTACACCATTTGGATCTTCAAGCATCAAAATATTGAAGGACTCTTTGTTGATAACGATCCTTAAATCTTCATGAATCATTGAAAATTCTTTTGTCCTTATTAGAATTCTTGCCACATCCATGCTGGAACTAAGCTTCAAACCTTCATCCTCCCAGACCAACACACCCACATGCTTAGAGATGAGTTCGAAAAAATCCTTTTTCCAAGCATGACTAGGAACACCGAACACCTTCACCCATGCCAACCTCTCCTTATCGACTTCAGAAGGTCTCCAAACTCTTACCTCCTTGAACCATAATTTTAACCATTCATTGTTCCCCTCCACCATTCCTTTTAGGATTCATTCTCCGGAATCTTTGAGTAAGCATAAATTTACCCCTAAAGGTATAGATGTTATCGTGAAGTGACCTTCAGCATACAGTTTTGCTTGCATACTGTATGATGATCCAGGGCTTACTACCTCCCCTACATACATCTTCTCCAGACTTTTTAAGAGATCAGGGTCCGGTGAGTAATCCAGAACCTTTGTGGATGTTTCTCCTCGTAAATACTTGAAAGGGATATCGCCTCGTAAAGCCTCAGCAAAAGATACGCTCCTCCTCACACCCAAGTTAGCACCTGGGGTGCCCTTCTTCGCCTGGACTGGCACAGGCCTTTTCAACTTACTAGCTTCAACGGTAGTGGACTTGCTATTCTTTGGCCCCTGTGCCATTCTCCCGTACTTTGGAATGTTGGCGTAAATTTTCCTCCCATCAAGAAATAAATTATCCAGCTTCATCTCCAAGCTTCTCTCATCTCTAACATTTAGGAACCTAACAAAGCCATACTTCTTTCCCCACCTGGTTTTTTTGTTAGGTATGAAAACTTCATCAACTTCCCCAAGCTCCTTGAACTCGTGGAACAGATCCCTAGCCTCCCATTTGTCATCGAACTCCGTCACAAAGAATGTGGATATCTTTGCACCCTCTACTCCACCTTCCCGTCTTCCTTGTCTTTCATATCTTCCCTTCTTCTCTGTCACTTTCCTCTTGTGCAGTACCTTCCTCCATTCATTCGAACCGTCATTTCCTTCCTGTCCTATGTTGTACTTCATAGTAGAGAGCTCAAAGAAACCAGTTAAAATCAATAAATAAGACCAAGGCCCCTAACCCTAAGGTTAGGAGTTTAAGCCGAAGATCTTTATGAAAAACTTCACTGAATCTTATTTTTTGACCAAGGAACAATACTGGCCAAATATTAAAAACATGATTTTGACATCATTGGTGCTTTAAAGTTTGATGAGATCACGGGTTCAGTAAGCATGTAGAATTATAAAGTTATTTAGTACTATAGTTATTTATTTAAATATACATTCAAACCTATTAATTTTCTATATTGATAACAAATATAACATAAATACATCCTCATCATTGGTAGTTAAAGCTTCTAAAAATTAAAAAAAGTCAATGTAGTAGTAATCATTACGGAAAAGTTTGTGATGTTTACAATGTTTCAATAACATTTACTTTACATTACATCGTTTCGAAATGATATAATTTTTAGCAATGATAGTTAGAACATTTTGGATGTGGTCTCGAATATCAAGGCAACAGTTTAGAGGTGGTCTTTTATTAGTGAAATTACTCACACCAATTGTAATTTTTACGATTTTAGCAAATACTCGGTGTTTTTTCTATCGTAATCGCAATTGGTTTGTAATATCCCTTTTAGTCGAGACTTTATTCTCGCTTTTGTGTAAATGAATTAAGAACCATTAGTTATCTCTTTATTGAATTATTGCTTACTCAAAAAAAATATTTTGAGACTATACTTTCTAAAATGTTAAACCATAGTTATGTCAATAATCAGGCGTAGTAAATTAATGTTTATTATGGTAAAAATATTGTAAGGATATATTAAAAAATGCAGGTATTAATTGCAAAGATTAATAATGTAAATTGACAACTACGGATATGAAATCACTATCAAATTAATATTCACTAAGGGTAATATGTAATTTTGATAGTAGTTTATTTTTATATATTATTCCTCCGAATCATAATAGGTGTCTTCTTTGAGATTTTCACACTTTTTAAGAAAATGACTAATTATGTTGATTTCAATGGTAAAATAATTTTATTAATAATAGATAGTGGAGTACTTAAATAAATTAAAATACAATAAATAAGGGTAAGTTAGTGGAAAGAAATAATAAATATCATATTGATATTTTAAGTGTACAAATAATTTGAGACAAATAAAAATAGAAAAGAGAACCTATTGTGAGAGAGAGAGAGAGAGTAAAAGTAGAAATTAGAGATATGAAGAACTCTAGGAAATAGTCAACCACCAAGTACATCAACTCAATGACCTTTATATCCCTAGACAAAAGATGTATGTTTCTATCGAAAACTATTGATTTGACTATACTAATTAAAAAATGATACTGTAAGAAACTTCAATCGATGAGTCTGAATATAATATAATTATTGATAGTATTAAGAATCTTCTAATTTCTCGACACAATTTTGAGGTCATGTTTGTTAAGCGTCAAACTAATTGTGTTGCTCATAGCTTAGCTCGAGCGGCCAATTCCTGGTCTCGACGCATGGTTCTTTATTTGAGTCCTCCTTGTATTGAACATTGTTTATTTAATAATATGAGTTGAATTTGCTTTCGTGAAAAAAAAGTTGATGAGAGGATTAGTTAGGGAGAGAAATAAAATTGTAGAGAAATAGTATTGTTGTTATTTTATTCATTCGTTCATCAATATTATATCGAATTAAACGTGATTTTAGAGATAGCAAGACAATGCAAATCGTAAATCGAAGCATGGAAAAAACTGAAAAAATGAGAGAGGAAGAAGGGTGGGCTCCAAACCTACAAACAAATCAAATCATTTGAAATCAGTTGGATTCTATAGATATGTGTAATTAATTGCAAGTACAATCTAATTATATTTTTATATAAGTGTCGCATATAGTTATCATTTGAGATATGAAATATTTGTTCATAAAGAAATGAAAAAGTTTGTACCCATCCCTTCAGCGGAAATATAACCACTAATGGTAAGTGAATAATAAGTAGAAATTAAACCTAGAAATTCATTTCCATATGCTTTAAAAAATGAAAAAGGAAGAAATGGCATTACCTTGCAACTTCAGAACGATCCCATGAAGAAGGAACAACTTGAACAATTTTTTAGAAAGAATTAGAAATGGAAATGGATCAACATGAAGATTAAAGAGTCTTATCCAAGTAAATACAAGGCTCAGAAATCTTATTGGATATTCTTTTTTTTTTTTCTTTACCACTTTGTTGGTACATATAGAAAGTCATCCCACAATTCAATTTTATTTGTGAATTTTCATTCTTTTATTATGATTTTAATTTTAATTTTTCAATTAATTTGTTGTTCTCAACTTATCAACAGGCGGTAAAGGAGGAGTTGACCATTCGTATGCACCCTGTGGTCTTATTGGAGTTTCCGATGCCCATGTTGAAGGTGGAATGATTTGTGACTTATTCTACATGAACCCTGAATTCATTCAGGTCAATTCATTTCTATAATGTTTTTTTTAATGTTACTCATTTATATAAGCAAATATCACTCATTTATTAAATTTCATTTTTATCGATACAATCGTTTCTAGCTAGGGTGGTTGCCTCTGGCGCACTAACCTCTACTCTGAGGATATTAAAAAAATCTATTTTTGAAAAATCTAAAAACGGCCTTAGAAGAGGAGCTAGTGAGTGTAACAATTTATTTTCTGTTATTATATAGATTATATCTAATTATAGTTAATTGATGTAAAAATATAATAATTATGACAATTTTAAATTCGTTGCAGTTACGTTCTTTATGATATCATCAGTATTTGAGCTTGTATGTGTAATGTTGTATGCCTCTGTATTTCCAAACATACCAATTGTCGAGTACTATCGCAAAAAAGCAGCATCTGAAGGAGACATAGTTGTTTCAGCCGACGTAGATTTTAGTGGCATCCAAAGAAGACCCAACCAAGTACTTATTCGTCATTCAATTTTAAATAGTTTCTATTAGGACTCAAACATTCATAATAGTATTATTATGAATCGTTTATATGCAATAAGAATTTCACTTTATCCTTTTTTTTTATTTTTAGAATGATGGTTCTGCAATTCAAGAAAGGAAGGGAAATAAACAATTGTTAATGGAAAATAACGATTATCTACTTGATATGTTTATGATATATGGGTTGGTATACCCAAGCATTAAAAGACAAGAGGACAATTGAAATAGATCTAGAAGCACAAATCCAAGAGTTGGTTGGCAAAGCCCGAGAGCAAGAGGAAAAAATCCAAGACCTCACCACTAAACTTCGCGAAAGCCAAGAATCTGAGATAGGGGAACAAGTCTATAGAATGGAAATTGAAGGGAGTCTTACCCAACAAATGAAAAATAATGAAGAAGTGGTTCAGGAATTAGAAGACTTCCGGAAAGAATTCTATGCGTTAGTAAACCAATATGAAACGATAAGGGCTGAAAAAGAATATTGGGAAGGACAATATGAGATCATGGCCCGAGCTGGGGAGGATAATAGAATCATAATCCCGACTCTTTACCAGGATTACATGATGTATAAGGACAGGCATGAAAAGCTCGCCTTCTTGGCGAACAACCTCATCGATGATATCCCAAGAAGTTTGAAAGAAGCTGAAGCTACAATGATCCTTCTTCCAAAAGAAGTCGAAAATTTCCTCAAGCTTTGTAGAGAGATGGTTGACAATTTTAGGGCGGAAATTCATAAACGTCGTTAAGAGTTTTTAGTTTCTCTTTTTTATTTCGTATTCTACAATTTGCTTATGTTTTTCCTATTCAGTAATTTGTTTATGCTTTTCACATTCAGTATTTGTTTTGGTTGTATTCCCAATTGGAGAATTATTATGTTCTTCTTCATTCAATAAAAAGTACTTTTGTTTCAATATATTATGTTCTTGAGATGCTCACCATAAAAAATGAGAACCTAAAAAAAAAAAAGTGTAAAGAATGATTCCTGTGGATAAGACAATAAATGAATAAAAATTTATTTTTAGCATGCATATGCATTTCAAAAATCTTTTTCAAAAAAAAAAGAGAAGGTATATTTCCTCGATTGGATCATTGCATTGATAAAGAGGAAGTCACCACGTCAACTCCGTATCCTCAAAGAAGTTGGAAAGTGTATATTGTGGGGGCATATCCCCACTACCTACGTCAAGGGGGTCAAGACTACAAAGATCACCTCCAATAAATCCAAAAACCTGTCATCATCATCAACAAGGGGCACGACGCATCGCTGTCGTATACACGATTCTTGCTCCTATAAAATGCAATCACTTGGAGGCCTTAGCCAAAGGCAAAATGACGACATAACCCAAACAAGATGCACGAGGAGATTAATCATTCAAAATATGCCAAGTGTCAAAAGATAATACGAAAGATTTGACCGATGCACTTTCAAATATTTCAAGCATATCATCGCTCCCGAAGCCTTGTGTCTCAACATACATTGGTGGAAATCCTCAAGTTCCATCCACGCAATAAAAAATATCATTGTTTTCTGGAGTAATCACAAGTACAATCTCAAGGGAATCTCTAGGCTGATACAATTGATTCCACGAAGGAGATTCATAATCAAGGCTCCACACTTTTAAACAAAGGTGGGAGCGTCCACATACTAAAGGCGTTGATTAACAATGGGGCATATCTAAATACGATGTCTAAGCTCACCTTAATGAGGCATAACATGGAGGCTAAGTACCACAAACTTGGATAGAATTAAAGGTTCCCCATCTCAAGAAGTGGACCTTATAACAAAGACATGGTCACTTATATCCTACGTTCCTATTGAGACAGGTTATTACGTTGGCATAACAAGGATACACAGGGGCAATCGCTATCAACTCCAAGTCAAGAGGCGCAGCTCATAGGGGAGAACAATTACCATTGCTAATAGTGGATAATATCTTTGTGACACCTAGCAACATACCAAAGGCAGTCTCGATGATCTTGAGAAAATCCGGTAGGGAAGGATAAACCATAAACTGTCACGCAAAAAAAAAAGATAATGGGGCAAGTTTTTAAACATCCCATAAAGACAAGCATGGTATACACTACCGCATCCATAAAAGTAGTACAACTACAAAGATCGAATATGGCAGTTTCCAATTATCCATAAGGTTCTCATTACTACCCATTTCAAGCGCAGCTATCCAGCGTTGCTTGATAATAAATGGGTATACAGTCTCGTCATCAAAAATGCTCCAAATGAAGAAACTCAACAAATTGGATTACCATGGAGATCCCAGAGATCTATTTCTGTTTAAAGCATTTTGGTTGATTTCAAATCCCTATGCTTTGCCCAAAGCTTAGTGGTAACTCATAAGGGCACCCACGTTGTTTTAAAACTTTGTTTATTCTTAACAAAAGTCGTGTTTGCATTCAATTTAAGATCATTTTTTCTTTCACTCCCTTTCTTTTCAAAATGGCAATATTTTCATATACACTTCTCATTTAATAAACAAATGTTATATCTTCTCCTAAATCAATTGGTAACAATGCTGCTATCTTCCTGTATGACCGTGATCCTCTGATTAACCAAGTCGAAGGGGATGGTGAAGAAGATTGTGAACTCCTTGAAGAAGTTAGCTACCACATGAGTCAAAGATAATACAACCACATTAAGAAGCGATCGGGGTAGTCAACCTTAGCACTAAGGAAAACAAGAAGGAGGTTAAAATAGAGGTTCTTTGGATAAGGATAAATGTCTGCGCAAATGTACAAACATGTTTCACTTGGTTATAGCAAAACATACCATGCCCTGACCCTAGTACTGGAGCAAACAAAAATGGCACCCGAAGAAGATTGCCCACTAATTACACAAAGCTTAACAGAATCAAACATTACACTTAAGGTTCATGGAGAAGTCTCAACATTCAACACAAGTCTTCTAGTAGTCACAAAATATCCACAACAAATTACAAATATCAAAGGAAGACGACCAAGTCTGTATACGTGGGGATTATCAAAACTTTAAAACAAATATGATTGCATATTACCTCACATCAAAGTACGGGTAGACAACACATCTCGGTATGTGATACCCTCACTCGTGGATGTAATCGAATCAAGAACGACTATGGAGACACAAAAACGACTTCTTCCACAAATCCTTGGGGCACGGTTGGGTATAACATAATACACTTCAGAAAATGGGGGCAACCATGGTCCTCTATATTGGCATAAAACAGTACGCGGGAAAATTCAATCACCATGAGTACTCATGAAAACTAAGCTTGGAGAATCCAAATTGGCGCAGGCACGACCCGATCAAAAGCGAAACTCATAAAAAGAAAACACTTAGTTGTCTTATGTCAGGGGAAATTATATCAAGAACAATGGGAGAAAAACCTTTTACAAAAGAACCCTCGAATACAAAAGACAACTTGATGTTGGATAAGACTTTACTACCTCGACTTGATACGCACAGAGAATAAAGGCTCAACTACGAAAGCCTTATCATACCAAGAAGACCTTCCTTTAGGGAGTTTCAACACTAACAACAACGAACGGTGGAGATTGGATATATCAACTAAACTCGTACGCAGTCAAAAGAAAAATTATGCATAAAATACACAAGCTCGCTAGGTTGAAAACTCGAAAGAGCAACCTAGGCAAAAATGAGCGCCCCGATGGACCGAAAACCCGCAAAGGGCAGTTCAGGCAAAAACTAGGGGCACAAAAAAATATATACACAACTATCCCGGTGGATTGAAAACCCGTAAAGGGCGATCCAGGAAAAAATAAGGGATTTTATTTCAAATGAGAAAAACAAACAAAGCAAAAAAACTGTGATCCGAGGACTCTTTCCCCAACAGCAACTGATAAGGGGAGGAATCAAGCCAATCATTATCCTTCAAAAGCGAAGTATCTGAGATATCATAGACATAAGGAGTATAGCACTGTTGAAACCCAATTGCGTTGCCATCTTTATTTTTGTCGTTTTTGTAATTACCTCTTTCAAGGGATTGCATCTTAAAACAATTGCCTAATTATAGGCCCCATTCTTAACAAAATTCAATTTTCTATAAATTCGTACTTGGTGCATTTCTAGTTTCTCTAATTTATTATCACTACTGCTTGTTTGTAAATACAACGATTATTTTTATAAATGATGCATTAAAACTACGTGGACATAAATAATCAAAAGTGTTGAAAACGGTAAAGGTGTTTTAAATCGAAAGAAAATCAATGGGAAATCCATGGTTCCCAATACGCATTTAACACTTCATTGGAGCACACGATTATTCAAAATTTACTCAGGTTTCACAAGGATGGCCAACATATAAAATTTCAAAAGCACCACTACGAGACAACGTACGAAGAGCAATTTTTTTCAAAATCAATTTCAAGACAACAAGGGGCAAGATTCCAAGATCAGCATTCAAAAGCATAATTCTCGATTCCAATATCAGCTTCTCAAAAAAGTGAACAATTTCGAGACGGAACATTCAAAGGTAAATTTCAAAGAGAAACTTCAAAATAGCCAATTTCAAGTCAAGCTTAAGTACATATTCAAGTACCCAATCATCTAATTGATGATTCTCGGTAGCCTTACCGATGTTATTTCAAAACCCAGTCCCGTCTGGTATGATTTTTCAAATCAACTTCAAAAGGAACAAATTCAAGATGTTCAACTACGAATCAAACAGGAGAGCACAAGCGAAGTTCGAAATCAGACATGCACATTTCCTCTGAACAAAAGATCTAATGATCCAACGAGGACATTTTACACAACTGCAAGATATTTATAAACACTTGGTGCATTTGCATGACATATCAAGCATCATACTGCGAATAATCTCGAGGCCTATCCCTCAACCAAGACACTTACAAAATTTCAATATCCAAGTTCAGTTATACTATTACAAATATCAAGACTAGGTTGAGAACAGACTCAGCTGTCACAAACCAGTTACACTAGACAGCATATCTGCGATCTAGTTATTCAACTATCAATTCGAACTCCAAACCCACATTATATACCCCCTAGGTTGTGGTAGAAATGTCTTATCTGCGATAACTCACTATATTAGTCCCACTCCAGGCGTTAGTAAGTTCAAAAACCCGTTTTATCTATCCCCTAGGTTGTGATAGGTATATGAATCTGCGATACAGTTCACAGCGGTAATGAACTATCAGCTATGTTTACCCCCTAGGAAGTGGTAAATCCAGAATCTACGACAACTCGCTATGTTAGTCTCCAAGCAATAGTGAGTTCTTCCCTTTTGTTATCTACCCTCTAGGTCGTGGCAGATGAACAAAAATCTACGATATGATTTATTGGGCAGCAATGAATTATTTAAAATGGCATTATTTATGCTCTAGGTTGCGATAAATGTGCGAGATCTATGTTTTTCCTTCTTATCACGTTAGTCCCCTGGCAGTGATCAATTTGGTGCAAATACTTGGTGAGAACAATTTGGGGAACATTGGGTGCAAATTCTTGGTGAGAACAATTTGGGGAACATTTGGTGCAAACATTTGGTGAGAAAGTTTACCAGTTAGCATAGGCATGATTATCTACAGTCATTTTACTATCTAATTGTGGTTAAACGCAAATACTTGGTGAGAACAATTTGGGGAACATTTGGTGCAAATTCTTGGTGAGAACAATCTGGGGAACATTTGGTGCAAACATTTTGTGTGAATCATTTGGGGAACATTTGGTGCAAACATGTGATGTGAACAACTTGGGGAACATTTGGTGCAAACATTTTGGTGAGAACGTTTACCAGTTAGCATAGGTATGATTATCTACAATCATTATACTATCTAATCTTGGTTAAACACAAACTTTATCTATCCTCTAGGTCGTGATAGATAAAGAATAGATTGGCGACTACTTGCTCTCTAGGTCGGGGCAAGTCAATTCTCCATCTTTCTCAAGCTCTACTAGGATCAAAATCTTAAAAGAGTTGGGACCTGTTATTTCTTATTCTCTAGGTTGTGATAAGATATAAAGGAGTTCAAGATAGTTCGCTGAGCAGCAGTGGGTTATCTGATCTATGTTACTTATCCTCTAGGTTGTGGTAAGTGCATAGTGACTACGATAGAGTTCGTTGTGTCAGCCCATAAACGACAACGAACTATCCAAACATGTCTTATTCGTTCTCTAGGTCGTGACGAATACGCAAAATCTACCACACAAATCTACTATGTTAGTCCCGAGGCTTTAGTAGATCATCCTTTCCAGCTTCTGGTCAAATTTTTGGGGTCTTCCGGTATTTAATAATTCTTCGATCCGAACGCGCGAGAACTCTGTATTCTCGCGCCCTTCGATCGAACAATATTAAATAGGGGCAGCTGTCATACCCCAAATTTGCCCGCCAATTTCTAACAGTCAAATTGTCTTAAACTTGAGTCTCATAATTTTTAGTTTATTTTTACTAATATTTTGACATCAATTTATTTGGCATATTCCAAAATATACAGCGTATTTTAAATTACTTGTAACAAATATTTACTTGCCCTTCATATGCTTTCAAATGCTATTTTATTTCAACTAAATCAAATAGTGCAATTGGTAAGAGGTAAGACTCCCAAGCATAGGGTCACAAGTTTAATCCCTTTGTATGAAATTTTAAATTTTCTTTATTTTTAAAATTTTAAATTTATTTTACTATTATAATTAATTTTGGTCCAAATTACCTTTTTTATTAAACTTTATAAAAAATTATTAGCATTACTATTCGGTTACTATTTTAAAGGAACAAAAATTTATTACTATTTAAATTTTAATTCTAATTATGGTATTAGGAATTAGTATAGTTATTATAACAATTTTCTAAAAAAAAAAGGGGATGAGTCGTTATTATTTTTTTGGTTTTAAGTTTCTAGATTAAAATTAGTTGCTATACTCTAGATTAAGTCGGTATTAGAATTTTTTTTATATTTTATAGGTGCTATATTGTAGATTAAGTTAGCAAGATTAGAATTCTTTTTTTAAATAGTAATATTAAAGTTTATTTTCATTGGCTCTCGTTAATAGTTGTATATATTTATATTTTATTTTAGTACATTATTAATTTTATTACATATATTAGAAAACAAACCAGAAATTAGACTTTAATTTTAGTCATCCTTTTAAAATAAATAAAATTTAGTTTCATCAGTATTAATTTATTTTAGTATCACTGTTTTAGCTAAAATTAACTCTTATTCATAATTATTTACATGTTACTATAACAATTATTAATATATTTTATGTCACTACTATTAACCATTATCATTAATCGTATATTTATTTAGTGGCCATAAGGCTTTAATAATCCTTTTAATATATATGTCATTTGCTATCATTACTCATCATTTTTTAAAATTGATTATTAATTAGTGGTACAGATTATCTATTAAATTATGTTAAATATTGGCTTTTAAGAAAAGTTATTTGTGAAGATTATTGACAGAGGCCAACTAATGCTTGGCGTGATGCTATTAATGTTATTAATATCAAATATTATTGATAATTATTATTAACTATCATTAATTAAAAATACAAACAATTATTAGTGGAATTGTTGACTTTGGTCAACTAGGGATTTTTTTGAACCCTTTCTCTTCTCTAACCAACAGCGGCCGCCGCGCCCATCTGCAACAACATCAAACCCTAATTCAACCATAAGGCCAAAATTATAGAAGCAAATCTGCAAACGAAATCCAATCTTTGAAAAAATCAAAATCAATTGTTATTATTATCATTGCATTAGAATCACATACAAGCTTTGAAAGTTATAACAAAAAAAATCAAATCTTTCCTTTCCAAATTTCAAAAACAGAGACAAAGAGATTAACACTAAAGAATCTCATGAATCTCAAGAACGGTTACAAATCAATAAATTAAATTCATTCAATCCAAATCCCTAAACTTAAAGTAAAATCCGAATCAGAAACAAGTTCAAATATCTAATTTCCTAATTCAATATTCTAATTACAAACCAAATCGAAATCAATTTGATTTCGTAACAACAAACATAATTTTTCCTAATCTAACAAATTCTAAAACACTATAAAACGAACCCTAGTCTAATGACAGAGGACCGAAAAATTAACCGAAGAAAAATCACCGAAAATTTCTGAAGAAGGAGGAGAAAAGGAGATTCGCAAAAACCCCAAATCACCGCCAATCCGCCGTACCCGTGATTCATAGCAAAGAAGGAGGATCAGTGACGGAGAGGAAAGCTATACGAAAAGAATTTCTGGATTGAGGTAAATACGTCGAAACTTAGCTTGGAGATCTTTGTTTTTGTTAATTGTTTGTTCTGAGTTCTGGGTTTTTATTCATGAATGTTGTTGTTGTTTTTTTGTTAACGGAGAGAGAGAAGTGGAGAGAGGAAAATACTGAAAAATGAAATAAAATTGAAAGAAATCACAAGTAAAATAATGTTCTCCATGTTTCTATCTGTCATGCAAATCCCATGTCCCACTGTTGCCATACACCTTTCACTACTTTAAATCACAACGGTCCATCTTGGACATTTAGAGCAATGGCCCCGAGGCTAGACCTTGGGAGCCATTCGATTAGATCAATCGTACCAGATTACGCAAGCGCATCCTAAACGCGTGTTCCTCCCCACACCTGATCCGAACGGATCAAGGTGTTAGCTGTATGGGCCTGGCCTAATGTTTTTTACACCCCCGATTTCACTCTTTTTTACAAAAGCAGTGTAAAATACACCTCTCATATTGTATTGGGTTCAGGTTTACATCTGGGCTTAATTATATGTTCAAATACACCTCTAATTCTAATTTAATACCCCCTGTGTCACTTAATTAATTAAATTATTTAAATCTATTTTATTTAAAAATTCTAACTTTTTATTTTTATCATAACATTTATTTATTTAATATAATTTATAAAATCATCACTTTAGACATATTTATATAGTTTTTTTTTTATATTAAATCTTTCTTTTACTAATTTTTAAAATAAATTCTTAATATTATTCTTGCTAAATTTTACTTTAGTTATCATAAGTACGTTTAATAAAAAAATCTCAAAAAACATCTAAAACTATTTTATCGGCCTAATACAAAATCAATATAAATTTCAAAAAGAGGATTGTGCACTTTCTTTCAAATTCTACTTCGAACTACGCCTACGACTACGCTATTTTTCAAACCGGACGAATTTCAAAGGATCGTTCGAAAGCACTTGTACAATCCTATAAAAAACACAAACCAAACCCGAACTACGAATTGGGACTCTGATTCTCCATAAGGAGATACGTAGGCATTCAATCGAAAATTGAAGCGAGTCCCCTAATAAATAAATAAATCCCGTTTCTTTTATAAATATGAAAATAATGCTTTCGAAACCTTAGAAAAAAACCTAGATCTAGAGGGGGTCCCCTTGAGTACAAGGGAAATAAAGGGTGCCTAACACCTTCCCTTTATTTAATTAACTCACGAACTTAGAATCTCTGAAAATATAGGGTTATCCATTTAATTCCCTTCCCTTAAGATAAAAATAATGGTGGCGACTCTAAAAATTTTAAGCCGGTTGCTACAACGTGGACAGTGACTTAAGATGGATTATCAGAGTTGCGTAGCGGATGTGTAAGGTGGCGCAGTTTCTATGCGTGTGTGTTTGTTAGAGGTGAAGAACTAGGTATCGGAAGCCTAGGGGAATGATATGTTTGTATCTGCATGTATGATTTGGTGGGCTGTTAAGATGAGAACGAGGTATCAGAAATATGGTATTTTTGCCGAGTTTATAAGGACAATACTAGAGTTGTTAGTTATGGTGAAGTTGGGTGTATTCGTCAGGTAATCTTGTTAAGTTGACACTATAGTAATTTGGCTTCTGTTGTCGTTATATTCTTGTTGAACTCTGTAAGTAAGAAGTGATATTTCGTACTATGACTGAGTTGAGTATGCTGGCTATGTTGATGTCACTATAAGAGTGATACAACGAGGCGGAGAGAAAGTTGTTGGCATTTGTTGAAGATTGGCATGTATAATTATGAGAATGGAAGTAAGTATGTGTTTTGGTATTGAGAATGTTGTTAATACGATAGTGGTATGGCGTTGAACACCCAAGTATATGAGGGTTATGAGTTTTACTACCTTAAGAATCATATGTCAAGGTATGGTTGAGAAGTGATGACTCTGTTGCTAAGTTAATGAAGTAAGATTGTATCTCCACATTTAAGCGTGTTATGGTTGTTGCTACCTTAAGTGTTGGTAAGTCGGTAGGTTCGTGAAATGGTCGGTAAGTTGTTGACAAGTATGTCGTGGAAATATCGAATAATTGACGCTGGATTTAAGCTAGATTGAGTTATTTTGGTAGTCGAAGTGTTGTCTAACACAATTGAGAAATTGGAGAATTGGGAGCGAAGTTGAGGACGGTTATGACGGATGGATTTTCGAGGACGAAAATATTCTAAGTGGGGGAGAGTTGTAACGCCCCGAATTTAATTAATTATTTAATTAAATTGATCGAGGATTTATTCATTGGAATTAGTTGAAGTCGAGGTTTATCGGTATTATTCTACAAACGTAATGGATTATTATGTTGATTTGAGCAGTTAAGTTTATGGTCGGATTAATTAGTCGGAGAAATACAATTGCGAGTTGGTATTAATTAAGTTAAGGAGCAATTGTAGTTGTGGATTATTATTGGGAATAATATTCGTGATGCTATGTGATTATTCAATTATGTGTGTTATTTGGCTTAATTGATTAATTAGAGGAATATTATGAATTGGGCCTAAGTGGAAGAAATATGACATAAGAGATTGGATTGTGGGTTAAGCCCAATAAAGAAAAGAAGGATAGTAAGAGTTAGGGTTTTAGAGATTAAACCTCATAACTCATTTTGTGGAAAAGAAGAGAAAGAAGAGAAAGAAGAGAAAGAAGAGAAAGAAGAGAAAGAAGAGAAAGAAGAGAGGAAGAGAAGAAAGTTATGGCATGAAGAGAGGGATGACTCCATTGAAGAGGAGGCTTTTGCTAAGGTAAGGGTGGGGTTCTTACTCTCTAAGGGTTGGCATGATGATGTATATGGTGGGTTAGATTGTAGGTTATTCTCCATGGAAGTTGTGTGTAGAGATGTTAGGGTTTATGAACAAATGCTTGATTCATGATTTGAAATGTGTTTTAAATGATGTTTGATGATTGTTATGATGTTAGAAGATCCATAATATGTGTTGTATTTGTGTTTATAACATGTATTCCATTGTTGTTCATGATGGTTGGTGTTTTCAGCTTGATTGGGTTGAGTTTGGGGGTTTTTGGATGGGTTTCGTATGCTGTTTTCTGTGTTTTGGGGGTTTCTGAAATCGCCAGTTCGCGCCGCGAACCTCTGTTGGCGCCGCGAACTGCTTGGCAGAAAGTTGGGAATTTTTGAATTCGCTCAGTTCGCGCCGCGAACCCTGTTTTGCAGAACTTTTTCTAAACTTTGAAATGATGTAACTTTTGATTCGTAAATCCGTTTTAGGCGCCGTTTGAAGCGTTGGAAAGCTAACGCAATGAACTATACCATGATGCAATAAAATGATCCATATGATATAGTTTCCTATTATGTTTATTAGGATTAAGTGATGAACTATGTTGTGTTAACATGTGAAGTATGTTCTTTGCTATGAATCAATGTAACCATGTTGCGGTATAACTTGATGTATATTTTTCCTTATGACGATACAATGTTATTGAAGTGATAATATGTGCCTTCCTTATAATGATATAATGAGATATGTGATGATATGCATAATTGATAAAGATGTTGTATGCTATATGTGATTAATTGTGCGTATTTGATATGTATGAGTCGACGACGATGCCATGTGATGAATTAAGAATATATATGTCTTTATTAGGAAGTTGAATATAATATGTTATGATGATTACTTGAATTAAGGAATATGAAGAATTTGTTGATGTTGTTGGTGATGTGATGAATTGTTGATGTTTGTCGTTAACATGATGAATTTGTCGTTGTTGTTGTAGACCCTATGGTCACTATTGATAAGTTGTATAGTGTTGATAAGTTGTATTGTGATGTATTGTGAGGTGAATTATTGTTGTATGATGATGCAACATAGTGACGTGATTGTGAAGTGGTGCATTCTTATGAATGAAGATGATTTTGTTGTTGTTGAAGTTTGACATTATATTGATAATGTTCGATGGTGATTTAGACGATGTTGTGACGTATTGTTTATGTGGTTTGTATGGACGTTGAATTTATTGAGTCACATCCATTGCATAAAGAGACGGTGGCCTTAATGGAAAAAGCGACGGTGGCCTTGTTGGCAAATAGCGACGGTGTGCCCAATGGCAAATTTTGAGACGGTGGGAGTTTTACTCCAAATGGTACCACATGCATTTGCATAAGTCGAGTCACATGTGAATTGCATTTGAGTCTTATTTGATTATGTTCGTGGTGATGTGTTGACTTGATGATGAGATGTTGTCGTGATGTGTTGGAATCTTACTTGGGAATCGCATAAATTGTCATGGTTGATTGTTGACATTGATGCCATATCATGAGTTGATTAGGTGATTTGCATTGTTGAGATGATGATTTGTTTGTTGTGACATGGCGATATTATAATTGTGAATTTGAATATGTTGTCTCAATTGATTAATGACATTATTGCCGTTTTTGAAAGTTATATTATATTGATAAGTTATGTTGCGATGAAAATATGTTGCGAGATGTTATGTGATGCGAAGTGGTGAAATTATGTATGATCTATGTCTCCTATATTATTTATCATGCATTCCTTTATATTGTAAGACATCTCACCCCTTTGCTGATATTTCCCCTACCATGGGAAATTGGCAGGTACTCAAGATTAGTCGTGGATGTTCGAGGTTATTGATGTGAAGTCTTGATGTTGCTTTATGGCAAGTCGAGTCGGTGTCCATTGCTCTGATATGTAGCACTCGGGGGGATTAGTCTTTATTACTTGATTGTTGTATTCTATGATGACATTTGTGTTAAGTTGAATATAAAGATGTTTATAAGTTGAGATTGGAAGATGTTGGTTAAAGTCTTGTTTTCCGAGTGCTATGTATCCGTGTTGATTGCAATATGAGTATGTTTGTTGGTTTAAGTCGAATTGTGACATCCCATCTTTGATGAATATTTTTAAATGCACTCTGATTTTCGCTTATAATTGCGGGGTAGATTTGGGGTGTTACAATAGTGGTATCAGAGCAGGTCGGTCTGTCTGGCCAATGTTGCCTAATGAATTGATGTTTATTCCCGTGTACACAATGAGTGTGTGAAACACTGTTGGTACTTGTTGTTCTTCTGATCGTTGTCTGCAGAAGTTGGTTTGAAGCTAAGTGGGGGAGAAGCTATGCTTCTCAAATGTGTTCAGTTGTAAGGTGTTAGTATATTGCTGCTGAGGGCGACATTGCAAGTGTTGTTGGAGTTTGTTGTTTCCTGAATCAAAGATGATTTGGATTTAAGATTTTTGTTGCTAATTAAGTGGAGCATCTTGATGAAGAGGTTGAGCAAGGATTTTTGATGTTCACTTCTCGAAGGATGAGGAGCTATGTAGAGGTTGTTGGTATGCGAGTATGGTGCGAGCTCCTGATGTGTCTGAAGGTAACTGTTAAGTAACAAGAATAAGTTCTAGAAGATGGAATTTAGAAGTTGTGATGTTTCTGCAATACTGATGGACTGTGAAGTCGTTGGTTGAGTAGCCTTGTATAAGATGCCGATGTTGGATCAGTAATTAAGTGAAGTATTGCGGTAGACCTTGCGGTAGGATTATTGTAAGTGATTGAGATAGTGGTAGGAGCTATTGAAGTTGTTGAAACTTTCTGAAGGGCGAGTAAGAGCTGGAAGTGCGCAGAGATGAGTATGATTTCAATAATAAGAAGTGCGGATAATGGTGTACATGAATTTTGTTCTGATGTATCATCAGAGGTGCTTAAGGAAGTAGCTGCAAGACGCCGGTGTTAGTCTTTTTCGGATAATTTTGGAAGATTAGTGGATTATAGAATTTTAGTGCTTCTGGTGACATGAGTACAAGTTGGAAAAGAACATTATTAATGTTGGTAATGATGGTTTTGTTAGCTGGAGATTTCGTTTAAGAAGTTGATCTTCGAAGGTTTTAAGTTCGAAGAATGATGGTTACTGATGACCATCTTCGAAGATTTAAAAAATGGCTACTGATGGCCATGTTTCAAGAAAATGTCTAAAGTTGAAACGAAGGAGAGAAGTATCGAAGCTAACATAGAAGATATCTTTGCCAAGACTTAGACATTTCGCGGAAAATTACATAAAGTACTGAAGCTTAATGTATTTCCGTAACATTTTCGAATATAATTATATGGCCACATGTCGAAAAGGACTTGAGCGGGAAGGTTTGAATTGCGAAACGGTTTCTATAAACTGCACATAGACAGGTGGCATCCCCAGAGTTCTCGTGGATAACGTGGCATTAGATTATTGTATGACCGTTAGGGTCAAATTTAGTATAAATAGGAGTCTTAATGATAGGATTTCGGGTGTTCATTTTGTACAAATCACTCACATATTGCTCAAGTATCAAGTGTTCAGAGAAAGAGTTCGCTGAGAAATGTACGTATGACACCACCAATTTGAATACATGTGTATTTACTTTTATCAAATATCTTTTCGATTTCTTTACTTTCCTTTCCTTGTTTAAACTTTTACTTTCGAAGTCATTTAATTTCATGCACATTACTTTCCTGCAATTTATATTCTTGCGACTTACATTCTTGCATGTTAATTTTCTTGCAATTTACATTCTCGCAATTTACATGTTTTCTTATTACGATTTATGCATCGAAGTTACACTAACTCATATAACCAGCGTTATTTCGAATGATTAGTCATTTGAACATCAATTTCTCAAAATCAAAACAAACAGGTATGAACCAAATCACATCAATAAAGCTTTCGTTTGACTATGTCCTAGGATCAATCTAGTCGATCCTGCGAGTAACCAAATCATATTTATTATAGTTTGGAGGACTAGCGGTTGTTTACCGGAAATCACCGTAAACAAATTGGCACGCCCAGTGGGACAGTGTCAAACTAAGTGTTATTAATTGATTGTTTTGTTTTGTCTAGAAATTGTCAAGACCTTGTATGAACCTTAGGAACGGTAAATTAACCAATAGTGCAAATCCAGTTCCTAAACGAAGGTACAACAAGAAAATGATCGTAGCGGCCAGTGCAGGGGGCGAAGAGGATCCCCCACAAGGATCAGGAACAGTAGCGCCAAACGCGACGAATGTTTCGACTTCCACTCAAGGAGCGCAGGCCATACCGGTTTCGACAAGATCTGAACCAGCGGGTAGTTCGCAAACCATGATTGAAAATACTTCCACATCAACTGGGACTATCCCAATTTCAGTATCGACCACCGCTCCTCCGTTTGCAAGCACAAGCGAGATACCACCCGTATCGGCGAACGCTGCAAATTATTTATCTACCCCAGGACCATCATTCGCTGTAGATGGTTGGAGACAAAATATGCCATACGGGATGCCATATTCATACATGGCAGGACTACGAGGAACAGGGCCTACATACACTACAACCAACCCAACGGCGTTTTCACCAAACATGGGTTCAGTAGGTCGAAGTGCACACAATACTGGTTTGTCGGCTCAGATTCCCCCTATGACCACTAGTACTCAAGCAGCATTTCGACAAGAAATGGATGCAAGTAACCAGGATATGGTAGGACTCCTTGCTAGAGAGTTAGGAACAATCTTTAACCCAATAGCAGCAAGCATAACTAGGTCTAGCCAGGATAGCGCAGAAACATACCAAAGGTTATCATCGCAATTGGGACGAATGGCGGAGTTTTTAGGAGTCCCACAAAATAGACGAAGGAATAACCAGTCAACCTACCAAGAAGAGGATCCAATTGTCGAACCAATCCGAAACATAGTACCCCCACCAAGGCCAAATCCAGTCGCACAGAATCCAGCGGTCGAATTGGGAACTCAAATTGAAACGACTGAGACTGGCCAACAAGCTATTCCTCGACAACAGCCCAGACTAGTTATGGTAGGGAGAGACGAACATCCTAACGAAGTTGTCCACAGAGTCAGGAGAAATGATTTGGCAACAGAAAATAATCTTACTTCCATGATAGAACGAATAATGGCTAATAACGGCTTTAATACTGGATTTCGACGTCCAAATTACACATCTCCCATACCTGAATACATCATGCAAAGTGAATTGCCAAGAGGTATTAAAGTACCCAAGTTTACCAAATTTGCAGGGGATACTAGTGAATCGACGGTGGAACATATAGCCAGATATTTAACAGAGGCAGGAACATTAGCAGGGAACGAAGATCTAAGGATCAAGTATTTTCCTAGTTCATTAACGAAGAATGCTTTCATTTGGTTTACCACTTTACCCCCAAACTCCATAGATACATGGACACAATTGGAAAGATTGTTCCACGAACAATTTTACATGGGTCAAACAATGATAAGTTTGAAGGAATTGGCTAGCATTAAAAGGAAGTTCACAGAGCCTATTGATGATTACCTAAACAGGTTTCGTTTGTTGAAATCAAGATGTTTCACAGTCGTCCCAGAGCACGAATTAGTCGAAATAGCCGCTGGTGGTTTAGACTATTCGATTAGAAAGAAATTAGATACCTAATATTTGAGAGACATGGCCCAATTGGCAGATAGGGTTCGACAGGTTGAACGGCTGAAAGCAGAAAAGGCTAAAGTGAACAAGAGTTATAAGAAAGAAAGAATATCCTACGTTGAAGTCGAAGACACTTATAGCGAAACCTTCGATGACTCATATAGCATAGAGGAGGTCGAAATAGATCTAGCTGAATTAAAAGAAGCACCGCCTTATGCTTGCAAATTACTTACCCCTGCCAACGGAAAAAATCCAGTAGAAAATGATAAAAGCGATAGATTTCCTAAGAAAACCTATACATTCGATGTCACCAAATGTGATGAAATATTCGATTTACTAGTAAAAGATGGCCAAATGATAGTGCCTCCTAACTCTAAAATTCCTCCGTTA